>NC_056741.1:370867011-370912011 GCF_019279795.1 Protopterus annectens | reverse complement strand
AAGACAGTCACCAAATCCCAGATAAGGACAAACTTGTGCATACAGCCTACCTAGACTTAGCCAAGGCCTTTGACACAATCCCTCACTTATGCATGATTGATAAACTCATCTAGCTGGATATCAACTCATATATTGTCATGTGGGTTGCAAACTGGCTCATTGATAGAACTCATAAGGTCAAAATAGGGGACACCACCTCCTCCAGCAGACCCATAACTAGTGGTGTTCCACAGGGATCAGTTCAGGGACCCCTACTTCTCTGAAGTACGGGCTAAAACTAAAGGACTGTGGCTAACAAAGTTTGCTGATAACTGTGTACTGGGAGTGATCACTGAAACCCCTAGTAATATCAACATCCTACAAGAAGGTCTTAGATACCCTAATGACTGGTCCCAAAGTCATGGTCTTAAGCTTAATGCAAAAAAATGCATTATCATCCCCTTCAGCAAGGGTGATATTCTTGCAAACTACCACATCAATAGCAATACCCTAAGCACACAGTCAGTGGTGAGAGATCTGGGCACACATTTTGGCAGCAACCTTAACTTCGATCACCGTGTCTCCACAGTGGTAAGAAGGGCATTTTATATTGCACATCTCATAAGTAAGTAACCCCTCTTTACTCTTCCCTCATCAGGCCAATAATACAGTACAACGCTCCCTTTGGTATGTTCCATTCCAAAACCTGAAGCAATTGGATAGACGACAAAGGTTCCTTACAATGAAAATTCAGGATCTTCAAGATCTGCCTTATGTGGCCAGACTGAAATCATTGTCACTTTATGATGTATCCTACAGACTGCCCACAGGAGACCTCTGCCTTGCATATAGAGCAATCTCTGACTCAGCTTTAATGGGAATACTGCACATTCGCAAGTCAAATGGTACAAGGGTCACTTGCTCAAAGGAGCTTAACCTGATATGTGATATCAACAGAACTTGCTAGAGAGACAGATTTGTCTCATAGAGGTTGCCCTACTTTTGGAACAAGCTTTCTGTTCATGTTAAGCAAAGCCCCTCATTGGCACTATTTAAGTGTAATTTGGACAATTGGATGAGTAACTTGAAATTCACCCCAGGGGGTCCACCTGTGTCCATCTTGGACATGGGCAATAGCTGTTAACTTTAGTGTTTGCTTGAAACAGACACCATTGGGAACATGGGTTGAACTTGGCTAGGCTTGTAAGGGCCAAGGGGCCATTAGCCTAGTAACCTCCTATGTTCCTATGATGCAAGAAAAAATGTCAAAGGAAAGTGGAGAAGAAGAGGGTAAAAAGAAGATTTAAAGATGATGACATAGAAGAAGGTAAGAGCTAAACAAGGGCAGGCTCTAAGAGCAGTAAGAGAGATAGTGGGTGTAGATTAGATTGCAAGGAGGAAGGAGTTTGGAAGAGAAGGGGAAGACAGAGAGTGTAACAGAAATAATATAGGAAGGGAGAAATAAATGGGCCAGAGTAACTTGGACAGAGGCAAGTACAGAGCCTAGAGTTAAAAAGGTATTCTTTTAGAGTATACTTAAAAATGGTACTTGTAGGTGTTGCTCTAATGTCATAGTAATCTTGTTCCAAGTTTTGAGCGCTATGCAGGAGTATAAACTATGACCTATTTACCTTTTTCTTTTTTGTTAGTTTTATGGGTTTCAGGAAGCTGATTCTCTCACTCTTGCCAGGAACTAGCTTTTTTTCTGCTGAGATTTTGTACATTGTGTACTCCCACCCATAAATGTCTTTGCACTGTACATGTCTTGTATAACTTTCCAGACATTAATTCCACATGTTTTATCTGCCTTCTTCTTTCTCCTCTAATTCACCCCATTCATCATCCTGTCTTCTGTCTATCCCACCAAATGCCCTCCTTTATACCTGTAAAGGACCATTCATCAGATTTTACCATCTACTGAAGTCATTACTTTCAGTTAAATGGCTTCCATTTCCACTGATTGTCCATAAGGCATTTTAGACATTGAGCAGCTAATAATATGGCCTATTTTAAGCAACATAATATCCAGAATTTTCCCTATATGACTGTTATCCATGAAGATGTATTCACTTCAGCTAACTTGAACTACTCTGTCTCTGGAGAAATAAGGCCCACCTCATCACCATTTTAACTCTCAATAAACATTGCATGTGATTCTCATATTTGCCTACAACTGCCTCTTCAGATGACTATGACAGTTTAAATGGTGCCATTTTTAACTAAATAACTTACCCATTCCCTCCATTAGGGTCATGTTAAAGTTCCCACTCCAAATATACAATGCCATGTTCCTCCTCAAGGAATTTCTTCAAGCAATTTGCATTATCAAAGCTGGGATCAAATAAAGAACCTTAATAAAAACACACGGGATTTGACTCTGAATTTCAGAATGATACAGATCCAATTCCTCTCCCTCTTTCTACTTCAACCAGTTAGTCTAAATAGTTCCTAAATACAATTTCTACTCCTATCTTTCTCCATCCTTTGTTGCAGTTCATGCCAGCTACTTTGTAGTCTTTACTATTTCATTTTTGTTTCATTACTGAATAATTTGGTCATCTGTAACCATATTCCATCATGTTTTCCTCTTCTCCATATATCAATCTTCCTTGCTCTTTTAATGATTTTTTTACACTCTGTATTCTAAACAACAGTGGAGTTTTTAACCAGATTGTTTAATGAAATCTTAGAAAGTGAGAGAATGCCTGAGGAATGGAGAAAAGGTGTTTTGCTACCGATTTTTAAGAATAAGGGTGATGTGCAGAGCTGTAGTAATTACAGAGGGATTAAATTGATCAGTCACAGCATGAAGTTATGGGAAAGAGTTGTGGAAGCTAGGTTAAGAAGGGACATAATGATTAGTGATCAGCAGTATGGTTTCATGCCGGGAAAGAGCACTACAGATGCGATGTTTGCTCTAAGAGTGTTGATGGAGAAGTACAGAGAATGTCAGAAGGAGTTGCATTGTGTTTTTGTAGACTTAGAGAAAGCATATGACAGGGTGCCTAGAGAGGAGTTGTGGTATTGTATGAGGATGTCAGGAGTGTCAGAGATGTATGTAAGATTGGTACAGGATATGTACGAGGGTAGTGTGACAGCAGTGAGGTCTGCGATGGGAGTGACGGATGCGTTTAAGTTGGAGGTGGGGTTACATCAAGGATCAGCTCTGAGCCCTTTCTTATTTGCAATGGTGATGGACAGGTTGACAGACGAGATCAGACAGGAGTCCCCATGGACTATGATGTTTGCAGATGACATTGTGATCTGTAGTGAGAGTAGGGAACAGGTGGAGGAGACCCTGGAGAGATGGATATATGCTTTAGAGAGAAGAGGAATGAAGGTCAGCAGGACTAAGACAGAATATATGTGTGTGAATGAGAGGGAGGACAGAGGAATGGTGAGGATGCAAGGAGTAGAGGTGGTGAAGGTGGATGAGTTTAAATACTTGGGGTCAATAGTTCAGAGTAACGGTGAGCGTGGAAGGGAGGTGAAGAAGAGAGTACAGGCAGGATGGAGTGGGTGGAAAAGAGTGTCAGGAGTGATTTGTGACAGACGAGTACCTGTAAGAGTGAAAGGGAAGGTCTACAAGAGGGTAGTGAGACCAGCTATGTTATATGGTTTGGAGACAGTGGCACTGACAAAAAAGCAGGAGTTTGAGCTGGATGTGGCAGAGTTAAAGATGTTAAGATTTGCACTGGGTGTGACGAGGTTGGACAGGATTAGGAATAAGTATATTAGAGGGTCAGCCCAGGTTGGAAGGTTTGGAGACAAAGCCAGAGAGGCAAGATTATGTTGGTTTGGACATGTGCTGAGGAGGGATGCTGAGTATATTGGGAAAAAGATGCTAAGGACGAAGCTAACAGGTAACAGGAAAAGAGGAAGGCCTAAGATAAGGTTTATGGATGTGGTAAGAGAGGACATGCAGGTGGTTGGTGTGACAGAGCAAGATGCAGAGGACAGGAAAAATGGAAACAGGTGATCCGCTGTGGTGACCCCTGATGGGAACAGCCGAAAGAAGATGATTATTCTAAACAACAACTGTGATATTATCTATGTCCCCAATATTCCTGTCAAATATCAAATAGCTATGCCAAAGGTCTCTTAGGCAACTTGTAATGAAGCATCAATGTTCTTCCCTTCTTGGGCCTCTGAAGTATATAACACCATCTATTCCATAAGAGCCATGGCTGATAGTCCAGCTCTCCTCATCTCCTTCCTCTAAATGCTGCATTTTCATGGTGCTACAACCTATAAACATCCCCATTTATCAATTAGCCCCCTGTCAATGTGAAACTATACCTTTTCTAGCAAAACCATACGAGGCCTATGTAAAAGGCAAGATAACGTACTGAAACCTGACCTAAAATCTTTTAACACTCTGGTGTCATTAATCCTCATAGGGTCCTTAGCACTGCACCCTTATTACCTTTCTTCATAAAACATTTCAAAAAGCAACTCAGAGCAAGGAAGTTACTCTACACACTTTTATTATTGACCCCCCTTACCATCATAGCTTGTTTCCCCTAATTATCAAGAAAAAAAATCAAATACATTAATATGCTCTTAGAACAATTTTTAGCATTACTTCCTTGGCTAATCTGTTAGGAGTTCTTGGATTCACCCCTCCACACATCTTTTCATGAATTCTGATAACATTTTTGTAACATTCATACTTAGTCAAGGTCTCTTGTGAAGTTAGAAATAGAGTCACATTCTCATTTTGGAAAGAAACAGCCTTATTCCCATGCCAACCCTACAGTAAAATATTACTGTAAGTTCTCTGTATCTGTTATTCTAGTACAGGCTGCTTAATGATGTCATCCATGACTTTTCACCAAGGTAACCCAAAGAAAGAGAAACAGGTGTTGACATCTTTTTAATGATACCAGGGAATTTGTGAAAAGTAGAACAGTCCACAATTTTCTCACTTCCTCACTCACCTAAATTTCATGAAATGTATACACTTTGTGCAGAATCTAAATAATATAACAAAAGAATATACATTTTACAAATATCTCTTTCTGTAGTAGCTTATCGTTTAAAATGGCCTTCCCTAAAAATAAAGACACAGCTGTATCCTATAAATAAAAAGGGATGTACGTATATTGTGATGCAGTGGTGCAATAAAATAAAATAAAATAAAATAACACGTCTCTACAAAACTTAAGGTGCACTTAACTCATTACGGCTGAGTGACCCCCTCCAGGTGCATCTACAGTTACCTCCTACTGATGGCTCTAGGCTTGAAATATTGGTTGTTCATATTTGCATGAATAATTCCAAAACCATGCTTTGTACAAGGTTTTAAAAGATTTCATCATAAAGCTTACCCAATGGCAAACTAAACTGCATTAATATTTGACTTTTGTCTAGTGCAGGTAAAAATATATTAACTGTTGTTTTTATGATATTAATTTATATAGATATAATGTTCACATTTTTCTAAATATCTCAACAACCAAAAGCTCTCAGCTAGATGAATAAATGCTTTTGACAGTATGTGTGTAACTTGAGTGGTTGCTGAAATATTGTAAGTTTTTTACAAAATATTACAAATGTAATAGTTACTGTGTTTACCGTGACTCAGAAAATTCAGTTTAAGACCTAAAGCCTAAAGAATATTACCACTATAAAAATATTTTTTGCTGAAGCGTTTGCCATTTATACTTCTTTCATAATCCCTATGTTTCCAGTGATATGAACATTTATTGAAATATGAGGACATAATTTGATTCTGTCAAAATGCTTAGGCTTCATCCACTGGAAGTTACAATGCAAGCTTCCTGAGCTCCATTGGAGTGAATGAGGTAAAAAAACATAAAGCAGATAGATATACTGTATTGAGATCAGAAACAAAACCTCTCAGTTTACCAATAATATTTCAAAAAATATTCCTTATAAGTACTCAGAAGAATAACATATAAACAAGCTTACTTAGAATAGACAGACTCATGGATAGGTGCAGAGCCTTGTAAAACCATAGCAGTAACAGACAGTATGACCATTTAATAGTATGGCAGTCTATATTTTTGTGACACTTGAGTAACACACTTCAGAACCTGATGGTATAAAAAATGGGAAAGTAAACAGGCAATGACTACCTAATGCCAGTCCTCAGAATCATCTTACGCTCATTCCAGTCTCTGCCCAAATAATGGGGCAATTCCTGGAATATAGAGCAGGACTTTACCATTAGCTGTCACTCAGAAACTCATAGGGCCAGGAATAGAGCACAGAGAATATTTATGCGTGGGCAACCACATAGATAATTAATTAATACATGAAACTGATGCCAACAGCACTATGCCCCTCCGCTAACAACTTTTCCCTAAGTAGTAGAAGAAAAACACCAATATCATGTCCTGAGCTGCAGCATCAAAGTAAAAAATGAAAGAAAATGTTTAGCGCTCTCTTTGTCAGATCATTAATAATGAGTGAGGGTAAATTTGTTTAGCCAATATATCTCACTACCATATGACTATGTTCAAAATGTTTTTCTTACATACTGTATTAGTGAGTCTTAAGACGTGGGGTATTTTAAGACTCTGTTACTGGGCCTCACATCTGCTTTCTCCTACAGTTCTCTGTGTAACAGCAAAAAAAAAAAAAAAAAAAGATTTTTCCTAAAGTGGAATATAGTTTCACCATTCACCATTACAGCTTCTACAAGCAGCAGTCAAACAATATGAATGTTTGATTTTCTTCCTGATTCTCAAATCAATCACTATCTGCTTCTATAAATGACATATTCACTTTCAGTTACTGCCAAGGCTATACTCTGTTGAATACATTTATGTTCAAATAATAATGGAAATACATTGCCCATCTTCATTGTCTAAATTAATGTTTAGTAAGAAAGTGTTCCCCTTAGAGGAAACACTTCACTCTCCTTGGATCAGCAATAAGTGAGAGAGCATTTGTAAAAATAGCTGAAATTCAAAATGAACAAACACTGATAAGCTTTCAAATTTTTTGGATTATTTTGCTTTTTTTATGTATTTTCTGTTATGGCAATATCAGCCATGGCACAGGCTGAAAGTAAGGCACCAGCAACAATGCCCTGTATCTCCTACTGTGATCACTGCTTGGCCCCAGCAGTCCCAAGGCCTCCCACTCTACAGGGTAAAGAAAGCCACACTGTAGGAGGCAACCTCGAGGACTCACTTATAATTTTCATTGATATATCTCAGGAGGTGGGCGAAGGGTCTTTATATGAGACTGATGTGAAGGGGCAAACCTGATTCACCTGCTATGTAGTGTGGCAACTGGTGAGAGCCAAGCTGCACCAACAGCTCAATGCTCACTTTATTACCATGGAGCATCTTCTTGTGTGGGTTTGTGCAGCAGTGCAGCTAGCCAACCCTGACCATCAGGCCAAGAGAGGTGGAGCCTCTCCACACTGTTGGCCAGGCAGATTACTGAGTTCTTGATAAGTTCCCAACTGGACCATCTTGGCAGGCCCTCTGCACCCTCCCTAGCTCCCATCACTGTATTCCTATTCCTTTCATATAGCTTTCTATCCCTGGTTTATAGTCCATTCCACCCCATCACCAGTTTCCCATCTCCTGTGTCTGCACCTCACTGTTGCTGCCCCCCATTGTGTCTCTGCCTTCTCCGGTAATCTTTGTCTGCATTTTATATTCATTGTTTTCTACCCCTGCTTTCTTCCCTATACCTTTCTTCATACCCTCACCCCTTCTTCAGAAAAAGAAAAACAGAAAAAAAAAATCAGGCACCGTCATCTTACTGTACTCCTTTGTGTGCTTCTGTTGTTTCCCAAACCCCAGCACACACACATTCATAAACTATATTTCTTATAGAAATCACTGATTTTACTCTACATGAATATGTAAGCTTGCTTTCATTTTGTCAACTTTGCAATATCAGATTATGCTGTGACCCCTTCGTGAGGCTGGTTATTGGACACTCCTGGAGCTGAAGTCTAAGCCTGCAATTCATAGACAGTTAGTGCATTGTAGTGTGTAAATTAGCATGAGTAGTAGCAATGTGTAGGCTGTTAATAAGTCAGTGACTCTGACAGCGTGACTATGCAGTGGTCAAAATAACATGGACTGTATTGCATGCTAATGACTGCATACTGACATGGAAATGAGGAACACCCTGCAAATGAGCCTGATGGATAATGCAATTAAAATAACCCAAATGGCAAAGTGATTCCGAAATGAATACAATGACCATGCTCTGTGGCAGTACATAACATTTTGAATATTGTGGTTTATGCTGTACAAAGAGAGCAATACAAAGAATAGTAGCATACATTTGGAGCTGTCATCAAGACCTGTGTTCACAATATTTTGTATCACAGACAACCATGCCAATGGAGGAAGTTCAGGTATTGCCTGATATACCACCAGATCAGAGACCATTAGACTGTTGACTATTTCTGTGCAAACATGGATGCTTTAAGGGACCAAGTCAAACTGTTTCCCACAAGAGAATTTTCGGAGGTTGCATGGTATGTCTGATCTTATAGTTACAAAGGTATATATAGTCATAACAATCTTAGGTTTAGGGACTTTTTAGTAAATTATGGGGGTCTCTTTAGGGATATTACAAGCATCATTCCTATGAATCCTAATCCTTGATATAATGTTACAAGATGATTTGGAGAATATCTGGTTCCCCAGGACAGCGTAGGAAAGAACAAATACCTTGTATGCTTTTTATGACATAAACCATATCCCCTGAGGTCCTGGCAGCCAAAAATTGCACACATACTGATATCAAGACCCCATCTAGCCCAGTGTGCCTGCAATACTCCAGAAGGTGGATTCCAATTATTAAACTGATGGATGATTTATGCTGACTAAGGCATTATTTATCATGTGTCCATGTGCCACCACAGCAGTTCACTTGATTCATATACTTGTCACATATCTAATCTATATGAAAGGTTCTTGTGAGGGAACTTCTAGTAGAGTCACCTGGTTGATAGGAACACATGCATGTTATGTAGACAGGTCTATATACACAGGTATCACACAAAAAAGGTTGCAGGCTACATAGACTATGCTGTGTATTGTGTATTGCTAGTGATGTGGGATATGTACTAGACTCCTGGACAATCATCCTGATACTCATACCCCAGACCATACACACCATAAAATACCCCATCTGGAAACACAGACCATAGTGTAGTGTGCATAAGGAATACTGAAAAGATGTTTCACATGTCCAGATACATCCTGAAGGGTACTGCAATACATACCAGACATATGCTGCAAGATCAGTGTTAGATATGCCAGGTGGGTAACGCTATACAAGATAGCATTGCACAAACAACTTTAGCAACAGGTGATCATCATAGCAGGCCTTCTTCCTAGATGCAGAAACAGAAGATGGTTAAGATATAGTGGAAGGGAGAAACATGGAGCAGCAGTACAGGAGCTGAAGCACACATGTACAATACATTGCAGCATGCCTAAAGAGGTGGTGTCTGTTCCACAACTATGGCCCATGGAACAGACAACTCACAATAAAATGATGCATGGATTGCTATACCTATTCTGTGGAGTGCAGTGCATGGTCTGTGTTATGAATATCAGACATCATCATACTCACACAGATTAGGGTAGTGCAGAGCACAGACATTCTCACTTGTGCATGTTGGAGGGACACACTGACAGTTATTCAACATTATAAGATAGGGTAGGGTCATGGAAAGTGAACACAGTAGCCATGTACTCAGAGAAGTTGTGGGAAATACAGTATTACACACTCGAATGGTACTGCCAAGAGACCATGACGTGTCTGTTGACTATGTCCACTGTGTTGGTTTGTGATGTTGGGAATCAATGTGGTCTGTGGCAGAATAGAAGTACAATTATGGGACTGTGCAAATGCTTCCTGATGGGACATCTCATTTGTTGAAGCATATGAGTATTGCTGCCCATGACCAGTGTGATTCACAGTTTACTATCATATACTCATCACACAGGTGGTTGAGTCAACCAGTGCCAGCAGCCTTACCCTGAAAGTCAGCATTTCGAATACTGGCAGACCCGACACAAACACTGAATGTGAAAACCACCTATCACTCTGAAGCCAGGAACAAGAACTAACATGGTTCCCGAAGTGGGCAAGTTTTGACAGCTGGTAGTGTTGGTTTTCAACATTTTGACTTTTGTAATGTGGAAATCCCACTGTTGGACTTCACATGTTTGTCAAGTATATGATGGAAAACCTGATTCCCATGACTGGGAATTGCTGGCTGTCTGGACAGAAGTGATAATTAAGGAAAATTTTATGTAAAGTGACAAAAGTACTGTACAAAACACATGCATGGTACACATTACTTTTTCCCAGTGGTTGGAGCATTGTTATATTTTTTAACCTCCTAGTATCATTCTAACCACTGATGGTTGCAAACATCCAACAAACACATGTTGTTATCCCACATTCTCCCTTTCATTACAAGTGGACAACTTTCCTTCTAAATCCATCTTGTTTACATTGCTTCTATGGTCCTTACAGATTTTATTTGTACTTCTATGCTCTTTTCACCCCCCCCCCCCTAAAAAAGCACAAGATGTCCATTCTCCTCCTTATCATCATGTTATTCACTTACAAGCTGCATCCAGTCAGTGAATATATTGGTCTTTAGTTCTCTTTTGGCAGGTTCACTGGTTTTACATCAAGCTTTCATTCTATTGAGCTATTCCCAGTAACCCATGCTGGGCAGCAAGACACCGGCCAGCCAGCCAGTAGCTTATTGACCTAGGCTGCTGAGATTTATGTTGGACACCAATAAAGGCACATAGATCTCTCATCCACCATTAGCATGGGTCTCTGGCAAAGGCTGAAGTAGGCTAGGTGCTCAACCCTCTTATCCCTGGCAAATGCCCATTCCAGTTTTGTGACATTAGTCCATGTGACCACTTAGAGCCAATTTTATGCCATCAAATAGACATGGCACACAGTCTGTGATCCATGTTCTCCTGCCTAAAGGACACTGCACCCACAGTTAATGCCCAACACCTAGTAAACTTTTGGGAGGTGGGAGGAGCCCCACCCAGGCACAGGAGAACAAGCAAACTCCACACTGATGTTGTCAGAGGACAGGATCAAATCCTGTTCATTATACTTTGGAGGCAAAGACCTTAACCATTATGCCAGCCATACCCATATTCATGTGACTTGGATATCACTGTCAATTTACTTATTTGATATTTCATTTATCCCGGGCTCTAAGGGTCTTCAAAAATATTTAGCCACTATCATAACCTTTTGCAGACTTTAAGACATCCATGTCCATCCTTACCTGGATGACTGCTTAAATCACGCCTCTTAAAAGCAAGAAATATTATAAGTCTTATAATTGACAATCAATATGCTTCTCTGTCATGGTTTTACATTTAACATAAAGAAGTCATCCCTGGAATGAACTTATTTATTAGTGTTTTGTGGATTTCTTCTGGACACCTCCATCCTGATGGCTTTCTTTCCTGTAGACAAAATTCAGTTCTTGAAAACATACTTGCTAACAATGGAAAATCTTTAAGTAACCTCAGAAAGAGAGACTTTGAGAGCTCTAGGATTTATGGTATCAACAACTCTAATGATTCCTCATACCAGACTTCGGGTCTATATTAGAAGACCGTACGCTTAGGTGATCGAACACCTAAACGTCGATCTTCTAATATCGAACCACACAACGTCGAATGTCCCAGGGAAACACATCCCTCAGCCACAACACAAAAAACATTACTTTACAGCTAAATGAAGTGGGGAGCTTCACCTGTCATACCCCCGACGTGGAGGACTGTGTGCCCCACACCCCCCTAACTAAATATACCAACTCCAAGATTGCTCAACAGTAAGGTAATAGCAGACTCCATCGAACGGCCAAGGGAAAGTTTTCCCTGCGTTAAATCGGCCATTCGCCATTGTTTGCCTACGACATTGGAAGATCGGTAAATAATAAAAGAAGCCCCAGTGTCCGACTGAATAGAAGCAAAAAAAACGCCAAAAATTAGCGTACAACACACCAGGAACCTGGAAACTGAGCTGGAGACAACGAAAGTTTATTGGTTAAGCGCTTTCTTCAGTATAATACTGCCTTCATCAGTTCTGATGAAGGCAGTATTATACTGAAGAAAGCGCTTAACCAATAAACTTTCGTTGTCTCCAGCTCAGTTTCCAGGTTCCTGGTGTGTTGTACGCTAATTTTTGGCGTTTTTTTTGCTTCTATTGGAAGATCGGTGTTCAGGTGTTCAATCACCTAAACATTCAGTCTTCCGATATAACCCCCCAGATTTCATATGAGGAAAATTCAGTGGTACCTCAAATCTCCGTGGGCCAAACACTGTCATCATGTATCTTTTCAAATCCCTCTCTTGCTTTTTGAGAAGGAAGACATTTTGTTGGTGGATCTAACAAAAGGAATACCCAGGATTGAATCAATCCTGGGTATTCCTTTTATTAGTCCATCTCCTCAGCAGATGGTAAAAATAGATGCCACAGACATTTCATGAAGTTATTGTTCCAAGAGTATCAAAGTTCAGAAAGTTTAGTCGTGAAGTCAAAAGGAATCAAATGAACATCAGTGAAATGATGGCTCTAATTCATGTTCTAAAGGCTTTCCATCTTCTCTGGAACTCATTATTCCTTCATATGATGACAGACAATGCCACTGTGATGTAACACATCAACAAACAGGGTGGCAGAAGATCCCTACCTCTCTGATTACTTGCTGTGGTAACCTGGGAGCTGGCAATTCAACATGACCTCTTGGAACAGAATACTTACATTCCCTCCATGCAAGACACAATGGCAGACTACTTATGTAGGTCTGAGACAGACCCTTAGGAGCAGACGTTGACTAGTGACATAATCCACCAGCAGGGAAATCCTCAGACAGACCTCTTGGTGTCCTCTTACAACAAGTAACTAAACCTTTTCTGCACTAGATTTGCAAGGAAGCCTGTAGAATGGTTGCCTTTTCTTTTTCATGGAAAGGAAAAAAATCATATATACCTTTCCTCTCTTTCCTCTCATTGTAAAGGTCCTTAGGAGTATTCAGTAGGGCACACCAAAGATATTATTGGTGACTCCCTTCTGGCCAAGACAATACTGGTTCTCCCTTCTATTTCATCTAGCTAAGGGCGATCATAGGAAGTTACCTCGCAAATGGACTTGATCAGTCATGACAAGGGCTTTTTCATTCATCTAAATGTCAAAAGCTTAAATCTCATAGTTTAGAAACAGGGCGTTGATTCCACTCAGGCATCTTTATTCTGTTAGGTCCTCCAGGTGATTAAGGTAAGAAAGCAACCTGCTAGTAGGAAATTGTATGTATCTGAATGGAAAAGATTTTCTATTTTGTGCTGTAAAAGACGATAGGACACATTTCAAGCTGGGGTCCCTATAATTCTCTGATAGTTGTGAGACTAAGAGCTGCACAACTGAGGCTTAGTGTCCACTTCCGTTGAAGTAGATCTATCAGCCATTTCAGCTTAACTGGTTATAAATCCATCTTTTTCTTCATGTTATGATGTCAAACAGTTTCTGAAAGGCATCCTTCTGTATCAGGCCCTCAAGGAAACAAGTTTCCTCAATGTGGGACCCAAGATATAGACTAGAAAATCTATGTCTCAAGTCTGAGCCTACTATTTCTGCTTCCTTAAAATGATTAACATGGAAGACAGTGTTGCTAACTATCTTGACAGCATCTAAAAGAGTTACTGAATTACACTTTCTCATGTGCACTCCTCCTGTCTTACCATTCCAGAAAGATAGATCTAATCTTAGTGCTAATGTTACTTTTATGAGTAAAGTTATTAAGGAATTTTCTCTCAACCCAACTTCCTCCCAATACAAAAGTGTATACAGGAAATAATTCTTCATTGGTTGGGTGACCAAAGGAAGCTTAGATTTTACCTTGAAGGGACAAAAATTGCACAAGAAACTTGACCAACTCTTATTTCCTCTGATGGAAAAAAGTTTAGTCATCCAGTTTCAAAAAAGACCATTTAAAGTGGCATTGCATTCCATCTGTTTTTGTTACATCTACTAAGGCAATTCCATTCAAGGACATACAAAATCCTTCTTCTCAAAACCTCTTCAAATGCATAGATTCAAAGTCCATTTTAGATGCTGCCACCTGGTCTTCTGTTCACAGTTTCACAAAGTGTTATAAGACAGATGTTTCTTCCAGAGCTGGAGCAGGTTTTGCCACAGATATTAAGCTTAATGGACTCCAGTTCTACTGCTTCTACCTGTTTCCATTCCACCAAACGTTTTGGAATCATCCCATAGGTGAGGAACCCTGCAACAGTGATTTAATGAAAAACATACAACAGCCATGTAACAGCTTCTCATAACAACAATAAACATCTGACTAGATCACTATCACAGTATTTACACCATCCCTTCAACCCTATCCTTTTCTTTTCATATCTGTCAAGGTGGATCTCTATGTCTCTTAATTTCCTCTATTATTTTTTCCTGACTGTGGCTGATCCTCTTAGGGACTTAGCTTCAGTCTATTGTTTGGTGTAATAAAGCTCAGAGGAGATTCACACTCAGTCGTCCCTTAAATAACATCTCATAGTTTCATGCACACAGAGGATATATGGCACAGGACAAAGGCCTTTAAGCTTTTGTACACTGGCTAGACATACCATGTCCTTAGAAGGATACAGATGAGGAATACAACAACAGTAATCTATTCAATCATCTGCTGTTACGGTAAGTGCTTACACACCTGTACTTTCTGCTGTTTTGTTCAGTAAAGGTAATGAATTACATTATATTGTACTAGAGTTCTGTAGTTGTTCAAAGGAGGGTTTTTATATTTTCTCACATGTGGATATATTATAATTCTGTTTCTTTTCTCTCCCTCCCACTCTTTGTTTGTTTTCCAATATTGTCATCTTCGATTATTTCTGGATTGCATCGCTATTTCTTTCATTTAAGATGCCCTAATTTGTTTTCGTTAAGCACTATGGAATCTTTTACATTTATCTGAGATGTTACGAACTCAGGCAGTTATGATCTTTGTTTAATGTCTCACATAAATGAGGGAAGGCCAGGAGTTTAGGACACCCCTTCTAAGCTTCTTTACAATGTAAGTATTCAAACCTAGATGCGGTTATCTAGGGTGGGTCTGAAATCCACAGCTTTTAGAGTTTCTCAGCATCAAATGCACATTTTCTAACAGATGATCAACTAATTCCACTAAGATTTCAAAATATATTTAAATTGTGTATGTAGATTTATGGCTTTAGCTTCACATTAGGAGCTTCTAAGCCTCAACTTTTAAAACAAAATGTCTGCCTCCTAATTAAAGATTCCAGCTTATAATGTGTTCTTTAATGTGCAAACTACTAAATGTAGGCCAGCATCTCATTCTTAAGAACATTTATATCTACAACCCTCTGTTTTTTCAGCACTCTTCCTGTTTCCATCCTATATTAAACATTCCCTTCTATCAAGCTCACTGTTAAAATATTTTTTTAGATCTAAATAAGTCTTAAAGGTTCATAGGTTCATAGGTTTACACTAGGCTGATGACCACCAGGATCTTTGCAAGCCTAGCCATGCAACCCAACCTAGCATAGCTCTCAACCAATCAGGGACAAAAGCAGAAATAATCAAGGACAATCAGTGACAATTTTAAAATATTAATACTATTAACTTGAGACATTGACAGATGAATGGAATGTGAATTAATATACATTTTCTGAAGAAAGATAAGTCTAAAACTGTAATTGTTGTTATTCATTAAATACCATTGCATTACGTCCCTTAAATACCATCTCATAGTTTCATGCACACAGAGGATGTATGGCACAGGACAAAGGCCTTTAAGCTTTTGTACACTGGCTAGACATACCATGTCCTTAGAAGGATACAGATGAGGAATACAACAACAGTAATCTATTCAAACATCTGCTGTTACGGTAAGTGCTTACACAACTGTACTTTCTGCTGTTTTGTTCAGTAAAGGTAATGAATTACATTATATTGTACTAGAGTTCTGTAGTTGTTCAAAGGAGGGTTTTTATATTTTCTCACATGTGGATATATTATAATTTTGTTTCTTTTCTCTCCCTCCCACTCTTTGTTTGTTTTCCAATATTGTCATCTTCGATTATTTCTGGATTGCATCGCTATTTCTTTCTTTTAATAAAGATGCCCTAATTTGTTTTCGTTAAGCACTATGGAATCTTATACATGTATAGGTTAATAGGTTCATAGGCTGGTACTAGACTATAGGCCCTAGGGCCTATATAAGCCTAGCCATACCAATTCCCTGGATATTTCCTAGCACAATATTTACTTCTCTGGACCCCTGTCTAGCAGGGTGACTGACATGATCCCTGGGGTGAATTTCCTAATCTCCCATCCAATCATCAAGGTACCTTTTGAAGAGGGCCAAGGAGGTGCTCTGCTTGACATGTATGGGCAGTCTATTCCAGAGTATGGGGAGTTTCTGGGTCAGGAACCTATCCCTCCAGCATGTTTTGTTCATTGTGATGAGAAGGTTTAGATCCCTGGAGCATGTGGCTCTGAGGGATTGGGATTTCTTTAAGTGGATCATGTCCAACAGCTCAGGGTTTGACATGGCCTTGTATGTTAAGCAGAGATCCCATCTGAGTAGACGATATGCCACAGAGTATAGCTGGAGTTTTTTTAGACTGTCAGCATATGGCATCTGCTTTAGGCCTGTGATTCTTTTAGTGAGGTATTTCTGTGGCCTTTCCAGCTGTTGCAGATGTCTTGTGAGGTACATACCAAACAGGGCATTATACTCTATAATGGGTCTAATGAGGGATGAGTACAGTGAGACAATGACCTCCTTTTTTCTGGATGAAAAGCCCTTAGTGATGAGGTGTGCCACATAGAAAGATTTCTTGACTGTTGTGGCGATGTGGTTATCGAAAGTGAGACCACTGTCCACCTGTGTCCCTAAGTCTCTCATCACACTTTCAATGTTTAGTGTACTGCCACCTATGTGATAATTCATGGGTACATGTTTTTTTCCAAAGGGGATAACTATACATTTCTTGGCATTAAGCTTGAGCCCATGGCTCTGGCACCAGACATCTGTTTCTGTAAGGCCCTTTTGTAGAATATCCACATAATTTGGGAATTCAATAATGGCTCCCAGTTTGCAGTCATCTGCAAACTTTGTTAGCCAGAGTCCCTTAGTGTTGGCCTGTACTTCAGAGAAGTAGATGCCAAACAAGAGTGGTCCCAGGACTGAACCCTGAGTTACTTCACTTGTCACTTGTCTGGAGCTGGATTTGGAGTCGGCTACATTTACC
This sequence comes from Protopterus annectens, assembly GCF_019279795.1. Lineage (NCBI taxonomy): Eukaryota > Metazoa > Chordata > Ceratodontiformes > Protopteridae > Protopterus > Protopterus annectens. Next base: position 370,894,741 of record NC_056741.1, on the reverse strand, counting down.
ATCTGGGTTCTGTCAGTAAGCCAGTTGGCAACCCATCGAGTGATGTAGGGATTTATGCCCAGCATAGTAAGTTTATCTATGATTCCAGAGTGGGGGATGGTGTGAAGGCCTTGGTGAGGTTCAGATAGGCTGTGTGGACCGCCTTACCCTCGTCCACAGTTCTGGAGACTGATTCAAAGAAGTCAATCAGGTTCAGGAGACAAGATCGGCCCTTCACAAACCCAAACTGGGTGGGGTCCAGTGTTTGAAGGTTGCCGATGTCTTTGTTTATAAGTTCCATGATAATGCATTCCATGCCCTTGCAGATCAGGCTTATCTGACTGATGGGATGGTAGTTCCCGGGATCCAAGGCAGATCCCCCCTTGTGGAGTGGGATAACTGTAGCTGTGCGCCACTCAGTGGGCACGAAGCCTGAGGTGAGACTATGATTATACATGACACTTAGGTGAGGTGCCAGTTCATTTTGTAGTTCATGTAGTACACAGCCTGGGATGTCATCTGGTCCCATGGATGCTGTATTCTTAGCTTTGAAGAGTGTGGTTTCTTCCTGTGTGGCCGTGATTACCAGAATTTGACAATCTTTTAGTATTGAGATGGGCCATTTAGGGGGTGAGAGGGGGGTAAAGGTGGCACTAAATTGATTGGCCAGGATATTGGCAATATCCTTGGGATCAGTATATTTAATGCCATTCTGTTGTAGCTCAGAGCAGATCTGTGCATTGCCATTTAGATTCTTGACATAACTATAGAATGCCTTGTAGTTGTCTTTGGAATCTTTGGCAATTTTATTTTCGTAACTAGCTTTTGAGGATTTTATGAGGGATCTCAGCTTTTTACTGAGGCTGGTGAGGGAGTTTTTTGCATCCTGGGATTTTCCTCTTTTCTGCAACAGTTTCTTCCTTCTTTTGTATAGTTTGTTTATAGCAGGTCACCACCAGATTGGCTTCCTTTTTTGGAGAAGAGCATCTTGGTTCTATTCGGGATGGCACGATTCATGCACGAGTGGATGTGCTCATACAGTGCCTTAGTGTAGGATTCTGCAGTCGAACTTTCAGATCCCGTCTGCATGGGTGTCGTGAAATTTGTCACTTCTGACTTCAGTAGCATGAAGTTGGCTTTGGAGAAGTTTTTTAAGGAGGTTTCCTTACTCGGGGGTGGGATGTGGATGTCAAGGTTGATTTGCTTATGGTCTGACCTGACCAATGAGGGGGTGACCACTGGTGTGGAGCATCTATCTCCCATGTTGGTAATGACCAGGTCTAGGATATTGGAGCCCCTGGTGGGACAATGGATTAGTTGATCCAGGGCATTGGAATTTATGAATTCCAAGAACCGTTGAGAAAAGGAGTTGGTACCCGAGTAGTTTTCCCAGTTAATGGCAGGGTAGTTGAAATCACCCAGTATTAGGGTGCTTGGTTGTATCTTAATATTTTCCAGTATGTTTAGAAAGGTGTAGTGAGAATCTTGGGGCATTGTGGGGGATCTGTAGCAAGCTACAATTTGGATTGCAGACTTACATAGTGTTAGTTGCACCTGGAGAATTTCAGATGCATTGTGTTGGCCAACTAGCCTGAAGGTGTGAATATCCTTGGTGATTATGGACACTCCTCCACTTTTAGTGTTTCGGTCTTGGTTTTGTGGCCGAAAAGTGTGGTAAGAGTTGTAGCCTGGTATTGCAGGGGTGCTCTCTGGAGCCTTGAACCAGGTCTCAGTTACTGTACAGATATCAATGTTTTCCATATTTATGAGTGCCTTGAGAGAGTGCATTTTGAGGTTTAGACTTCTAGCATTGAGTAGCATTACCTTCAGATTTTGCATGCTTGTATCTGTTATGGTGGTGGTTTTATCCTTTGAACCTTGCCTAAAAAAGGCACTATAGGGGTGGCAAGAGCTTTAGCCAGTAACCCGAATCCCAGGGGTGACAGGTGCAGACCATCTCTGGCAAAACATCGTGGTTTGCCAATCATGTCTTCCCAGGCAGACAGATACTGGATCCCATTTGAATGACACCAGAAGCTTAGCCAATTGTTGAAGTCAATCATTTTGTCCTTATACTGTGGTATCATTCTGGGTGAAGGCAGGATGCTACTCAGGGCTAGGGTCATACCTGCCTGGGCCACATGATCCAAGAGCTCTTCCATGTCTCTTTTCATGTAGTCCAAGGAGGTACGTCTCAAGTCATTCACTACATCCTGGACAATGACAGAGTCGTATTTGTACTTGTTGTGGAGTGACTTGAGTGCATGCGTTATGTGGTAGATCCTGGCACCCGACAGGCAGCTGACTGTAATTTTCTCCTTGTTCAGCTTGGTGAGTGAGACATCAGTGTGCCTGACTATAGAGTCACCTATGACTAAAGTGTTGGGTGCATTGTCTTGCCTTAGGGGCTGTTGTGTGGCACACTGGTGTTGTGATCTATGTGTCACATTGGTTGTGACTGATGTTTGTTTGCGTTTCAGCTTCGGAGATCCTTGTTGCTTGGGCAGGTTAATGTTAAGGGCCTCCGCATATGTGGGTTTAGTGTTGCTATATGTGGGTGTTGATGCTGTGGGTTTTGAAGGGCTATGAGTTGCTTGAGGTGTAGTGCAGGTGTTAACCTTCTCCTCTTGACTGTCTAGCACAATCTTGGCTGGAGAGATCTTTGCTTCCAGTTTGGCTATGTAAGTGCATCTCTTGCAGGTTGTAGTGTTGGGTGGTAGGAGGAGATGATTGTCTGTGTACATGAGGCAGTTGCTGCATTGCCCCAGTATGCCCAGATTCACCAGGTGGACAGGAGAAATCACCGGAAGCTGACCGTTGGACATGCCTGTTTAGGTGCTTTTTTTGTAAAGTTTAAGAGCTGTTTTCTCTTACCTTTGCAAGGTACTTTGCAATTATAGGCTGTTTAGTGCCTACACTTAATTTATCCTTATTGGCAAGGAGAGTTGAGTGCTTGTATCAGTTTCAGGCTTCCTAGTGCTTTCCAGCAGATTCTAGAGCAAGTGCTAGTCACAGGGGTTCAGAATGTTAGTGCTGCTACTGAGAAACCAGCTAGTTCTGAGGGAAAATTTGAAAAGCAGACTTTCTGGCACCTGGAATAGTTTAACTGTAGCCTCGCAGTGCTGCACGATGCGAAAAATGTGCAAACACATGCGTTTTTAAGCCAGAAAGTTGAAAGGGATAGAAATCAGCCCAAGAAGGCTAATAAAATTACAACTTCAAAGCTGGAAACCACTCCTCTTGAGTTAGATAGGCAGTACAATGCTCACCACTCCCACTGGTAAACAGTAGGACTTCCCCCTACCACAGCAAGGTCTGGATAGCTCTGAATACAGAAAATAAAGTCCTGAGACAAGCAAAGCCTGGGATATGGACTGGCTAGGAAAGGTGAGAAACGAGCAAACAAGATAGTATTTTTTTTTTGTTAAAACAAGCTAAACAATGCAATAATACAGTAAATAAACACAGAAAAGGCTAACATGCTTGAGTGTGTAGTCCTAAACAGTAAATGCAGTTAAAACTCTACAAAATTAGCAATTTAAAACTTTTTAAATGAAGCAAGGCAAGTGCACAACTGAAAAATGATTTAAGAGGCAGTAATACAGCAGAATAAGTAGCTAGTCTACATATACAGAGAAGTCTATATATACAGAAAAGCAGCTAAAACACACAAACAATTCAGATGCAGTGCAACCTAGAGCACTTAAGTTGTAGCAATATTAAGGCAATTACAGTTATAATAAATGCTCTAAAATATACTCTATATTTCCAAAATGTTTGAGAAGCACAGTCAGAACACAAGGAGATTCAGACAATTTTTTTTTTTGAAAGGGAAAAAGGAGAAACAGAAGGCCTTCTCAGATGTTTTCTCTGTATTAGGTAGAATGAGCTAATGACACTAGACTGGGAGGAGTGTCCCAGATCAAATTTACAGTAGGGGCAGGCAACTGCAAAGCCACCAAGTATAACAACAAGACACGAACAGGGAGGGAGGCTGGGGACCAATACTAAAGCTATATCATCTACTCAGAGGCGATCTCTGCTTAACATACAAGGCCATGTCAAATCCTGAGCTGTTGGACATGCTCCACTTAAAGAAATCCCAATCCCTCAGAGCCACATGCTCCAGGGATCTAAACATGTCAAGCAGAGCGCCTCATTGGCTCTCTTCAAAAGGAACCTTGATGATTGGATGAGAGATAAGTAATTCACCCCGGGGATCATGTCAGTCGCCCAGCTAGACAGGGGTCCAGAGAAGTAAATATTGTGGTAAGAAATATCCAGGGAATTGTTATGGCTAGGCTTGCATAGGCCCTAGGGCCGATAGCTTAGTACCAACCTATGAACCTATGAACCTATTAGCCTACACACTTTAGCCAGTGAACACTACAGAAAGCTACAAAATGAAAGTTTTTAAATTGATAAAGGAGCAAAGAGACTCTACAGAATGCTTTTAACTGCAAACAAATCAGTTAATCGTGCAGATTAATTAATAGCAATAAAATACACTGCAAACTATGCACCAGGCAATAAAAAGTGCTATATATAAATTGCTAGAAACAATAATCAGTATAAATAATCCAAAAAAAACAGGATACTTATTAATCTCAGATCAGAGTTGTAGTCAATGCCCCTCCTCCACTCTGCTCAGTGTGTATAGACAGAAATCCTCTCAATGTTAGGGCTTAAATACCAGAAAATACAACCTTAGACAACTTTTTTTTTAAATAAAAAGCACAAAAGAACCAGCACCCACTAGCCAGCAGCCAATTAACACAATCTAGCCAAGGTAAAGAAAGGCTTCTGCTAATTCAAGATGGTCTGTTCATGTGCTTTGCTGAGATGTTACCAACTCAGGCAGTTATGATCTTTGTTTAATGTCTCACATAAATGAGGGAAGGCCAGGAGTTTAGTACCCCCCTCTTCTAAGCTTCTTTACAATGTAAATATTCAAACCTAGATGTGGTTATCTAGGGTGGGTCTGAAATCCACAGCTTTCAGAGTTTCTCAGCATCAAATGCACATTTGCTATCAGATGATCAACTAATTCCACTAAGATTTCAAAATATATTTAAATTGTGTATGTAGATTTATGGCTTTAGCTTCACATTAGGAGCTTCTAAGCCTCAACTTTTAAAACAAAATGTCTGCCTCCTAATTAAAGATTCTAGGTTATCATGTGTTCTTTAATGTGCAAACTACTAAATATAGGCCAGCATCTCATTCTTAAGAACGTTTATATCTACAACACCCTGTTTTTTCAGCACTCTTCCTGTTTCCTTCCTATATTAAACATTCCCTTCTATCAAGCTCACTGTTAAAAATATTTTTTTAGATCTAAATAAGTCTTAAAGGTTCATAGGTTCATAGGTTTACACTAGGCTGATGACTGCCAGGATCTTTGCAAGCCTAGCCATGCAACCCAACCTAGCATAGCTCTCAACCAATCGGGGACAAAAGCAGAAATAATCAAGGACAATCAGTGACACTTTTAAAATATTAATGCTATTAATTTGAGACATTGATAGAATAATGGAATGTGAATTAATATACATTTTCTGAAGAAAGATAAGTCTAAAATTGTAATTGTTGTTATTCATTAAGTGTAATTCACTAAGTTTTCTTCAAAAGTCACCAGTGTTAGGAAGGATTAAAAGGGACAGAACTAAAATTTAAATCAAAGTCAGGAACACCCCTGAAAATAGGGGCATTTGAGAGGTATGCAACCCAGTTTTGTCCCCAAGTTCCTTGGATACCTATATGATGGAGAATGTTATTAAGGAGGAAGATAAGAGTTATGGGGGTATGTTAGCTGGTGATTACTTTACTTACTGTTCACTCTGTCCAGCAAAGACATGGGGACCAGAGTGGGACTGACTAAGTGATGTTCCATCCAGTGGTCAAGCTTTCATTTAAATAGGGTCAGAGATTAAGTCTGCTTTACGTAGATGGGGAGCTTATTCCATAACACAGGGATCCTTTCAGACACGCATCAGTCTCTCCAGCATGTTTTATTTATGTCACAGGCAAATTTCGGTCCTTGGAGTGAGTATTTCTGTTTTTGTCTGTTTTGTGGATGTGCAAGTGATCCAGCAGAGGATGCCTGTTATATTCCAGGTATAGATCACACCAGTGTAACCCATAGGCGACTAATACAGAAATAGGGCCTTAAGGTGATCTGTGTAGGATGGTGTATTATACCCTGGATTTGCCTGGTGAGGAACCTTTGTAGGCATTACAACAGTTCCAAGTGGTTGATTAGGTACATTCCAAAAGGCAGCATTGCACTCAGTGATGGATCTGATAAGGTCTAACTAGCATGGTACTATAACTTCCTTGGACCTGGATGCTATAACCTTACTTATGAGATGGGCCACGTAGCATGTTTTTCTTACTGTCTTGGCTACATGTTGGTTGAAGGCCAGATTAATGTCTACATATGTTCCCAGAACCCAAACTATCTGGTCAACTCTTGGGAGTGTTTTATTAATAGAGTAATTAGCTTGGGTGGATGAATTCCCAAAGGGCACAATAATGCATTTCTTCATATTGAGTTTTAATCCATGGCTTTGACACCAGTCATTTGTTTGGCTAGACTCTCTTGTACAATGTTGGTGTGATGGGGGGATATCTATGATAGCTCCCAATTTACAGTCAGAGAACTTTGATGTTAGCCATTACTTCTGACAAAAAAATGCCAAACAGGAGTGGGTACATCGTGGGGCCTGGATACTCTGCTGGTAATCTGTCTCCTGGTGGAGGTGACCTCATTGATCCTGACTTCTTCAGCCCTATCTGTAAGCAAGCCAGCAACCCAGTGAGTTATGTAGGGATTTTTGCCTACTTCTGAGAATATATCAACAATACCTGAGTGGGGTATTGTATCAAATGCTTGACCGAGTCAAGATAGGTGGTATGTGCCATTTTCTCCTCATCCATAGCATCAATGTCCTTCTTGAAGAAGTCTACCAAGTTGTGTAGGTTAGACTTTCCTTTAACAATGCCAAACTGGGATGGGTTCAGTGTCTGTAGGTCACCAGGGTCCTTGTTGATCATTTATTAGACCTCTTACTTTCTTGTTTAATTGAATTAGAGAGCTCTTGAATCTAAGAGAGTTGCTTTATATGATTTTGTCCATGACTTTTTTAATTTGTTATATACCCTGTTAAGGTAAGGATTATACCAGTGTGGTTTGTTTTTGATGTCAGATCTGAACTTACTTCTGGTAGGTCTGACAGACTCAATGCAGCCATTTACATGTTTGTACAGGGTTTCAGTAAATAATTCTGCATAGGTAGCTGTATTCTTGGGGTTTGGGGAGGCATGAATTTTGGCAAACTGTTCCAGAATAAAATTTAATTTGTTTTAGAATAGGGTTAAGTTGGGTTGTAGGGTTGATTGTTATTTATATTGAGACATTTTTGTGGTCCAAGCTCACCAGTGAGGACATTACTGGGGAGGGTACAACAATTTCCCATGTTGATGAGTACTAGGTCCAATATGTTTGATCCTCTGTTTGGATTGCACACTATCTGGTCCAGGCCATTTGTGTTGATAAAGTTCAGGAAACGTCATACCTGTGGGTTAGAGACAGTGTGCATTTTCCAATCTACAGAGGGGTAGTTAAAGTCTCCCCTGAATATGGTATTTTTTTGCCTCTAGAGTGTCTCTATTAGGTCTAGGTAAGAGTTATGAACTATGTGGATCATAGAGAGTGACTTGTAGCTGTCCAAGACATGGTAAGGAACCTTGTCTATGGAGACTTGGATATGGATGAACTCCAGACATCATCCTGCTAAACCAACCTGAAGTTGTATTTGCTGTTAAAGTACATTGATTCACTTCCACCTTTGGCCCCTGTCTGTGCTGCTGTTGGTCTAAATGTGTGGAAGACATTGTAAGCTTGCACTGCCAGAATACTTTCTGTGGCTTTAAACCAAGTCTCAGTAACAGCACAGATGTCTACATTCTCCAGAGTGAGGAGAACGAGCAAGTGTGGGACGTCTTGTTTAAGCTCATAGCATGGAACAATAACACATTAAGGTTGCTTCATGATTTTTTTTTTTTTTTTGCTATGTTGGTAATTTTGCCATTTTGCCATTGCCTAGAAAAGGTCCTTAGGGGGTGGATAAAGTTTTAGCCCATATCCGAAAGACTGGGGGGGTGGGAAGTGGGTGCAGACAATCCTATGCAAAGCAACATGGTCTGTTACCCATGTCCTGCCATGTTGATAGGTATTGGATTCCTCTGGAGCAATGCCAGAAACTAAGCCAATTATTAAAATTAGTAATTTTCTGTTCATTCCCTTCACTCATATCTCATCAGACCCATTATTCATACTGCAAGTCCCAGATACTAGGTGATCAGTTTGCAGACAATTATATATCTAACCAATAACCAACCAAAGACCAAAGGTGAGAACCCAAACCTTGTGGCATGTGTATGTAAGGTAAACACCTTAACAATTATGGCAATATCTAACCCTGAATTGAATATTATGCCCCTTTTGGTATGTATTTGTTTAGCTATATCACTCGATTATACAGACCACAGAGGGTCCTGACCAAAAAGATCAGTGGCCTTAATAATCTTCTTTAATAGGCCTGTTTGGCAACCATTTCTCTGTACTCAGTTTCTTATAGACTCCTCTATGGGAATCTGTGTCTATCCTTTTGAGCCATGAAATATCCAAGCCTGTTTGATCTTCTATTACTTCACAGAACAAATTATTCCTCAATTAACAGGCTAAAGGAAGTAAACCTTTGTCAACATACAAAAATAAGACACAATGGTGTGGTACATTCATATCTCAACATATTCCCCTACTTCTGGAACAAACTTCCACTATGTGTCAAAAAGGTAGCACCCTTGCCTTCTTCAAGGTAAATCTAGACAATTAGATAGGCACCCACAATTTATCCCATTGTCTGTCTTGTGAGGACCTCCAAGAACCTGGAGGGAGCTTTTGAATATTGATTATTGGCTAGGATTGTAATTGTCTGCAGACTGATTGCCTAGTGCTTACATATGAACCTATGATTCATAGGTTCAGAGATTCATAAGTAACTACTAGAGCAGCTGTCCTTGTGGATCATTTTAAGCCCAGGCAATATCCTTCATAGGTGAAATTCAAACAATGTACCTTATGTTTGTGAGACAAACACCTCACCTTAATCATCATGCCAACCTTAACCCTCTAACCATTATGCGAACCCCCAACCTTTATTCTCTGACGTCAAAGTCAGGAAGCGCAGGCCTTAGTCTTTTAGGTCCCAGTCAGTATTCCCTTTTTGTCACCACTGTAAATGCCCATTCAATAATAAATTCAATCTGCAGATGCAAGAAGGATATTACAGGAAGTCCAGTTCATCAATGGCCATGCAGTCAGTTTGTTAGCATTACCGGTGTTTCAGCTGTTTGAGCTATTCACTTTTGAAGTTTAAGAATACAGCAGCACTGTTCTAACTCCCTTCCCACCTGGCATCACAGAACTCCCATTTGTTGTGTTCTGATTAATTTTCTAGTCTCAAGAATACTACACAATAGTTTCCACCTTTCTTATTCATTATATTTATTACTTCCAATTTTAATAGATTTCAGACATGGTTCTGAATAACCCATTATGTGACTGCCAGTATATCCATTTAACAACGGCAAAACAGAAACTGATTATTTACCAGTGCTTTGAGTAAGGGGACCCTGGAAACATGCTTACAGGTTAAAAGCTTTAACACTTGCAACTGTTATTTGTGGTAATAGTACCAGTTTGTACAAAATTGTGTAAAAAATGTTTTAGTAATATTTGTCTTAAATCATTTAATAATACAGTAGGTTGCAGTCACAAACTGATATTGTAAATATGAGACAGTCTTACTTTAATACTGATTTCAATAAAATTACATTTATAAGTCATACTGGTATCAGTCTTTTTCTTTGGAAAATAATCTTTGCAGGTTGTTTATCACTAGGAGAAAATGTACAGATTAATTTTGATGATGTGAGCAGTGATAGAAACTATATCTGAATGTGTGTGTGTGTGTGTGTGTGTGTGTGTGTGTGTGTGTGTGTGTGTGTGTGTGTGTGTGCGTGTGTGTGTGTGTGTGTGTGTGTGTGTGTGTGTGTGTGTGTGTTTCTGTGCCTCCCTATAAAAAAAAAAAACCTCATTAATGAGTCATAGAATGGTGAAAAAAGAAACAGTGAAACCCAACACAAAAAAAAAAAGGTAGATAAAACACTCAGTGCAGATACCATGCACACCTCACCCCTTCCAAGCTGCGGCTTCATTCACACAGATTTCTAAATTTACTATCCGTGTGAATGCTGTACCTTGGACTAGTGGAAAAACATGAACATTTAAAGTGTCTGCAAAACCCAGAATTCATATCTGTCTGTAATTATGAGCCTCACAGGCATGTTCTTTGATAAAACAGCAAGCATCTTTTTTTTTGTTCTCTGTTTTGAAAACAAATTCGGAATGTATTATTGATAGACAGTCCAGCAAGTCTCCAAACCCCAAGAAATTAAGAGCAATCAGAAACAAATGTATAATGCATCTAAAATTGTAGCATTTCTGAAAACTCTTATCTGATGTATTAAGATTACAGAGCTACAATGTGTATGTTGCTTGAATATGGGGGGTGAAACCTGAGCAATTGGGTATGGGGCGACTTGCCACTCTGAAAAAAGTGCTTTCAATGAGTAATAGCAAATTCACAGCTGTTCTTTTACTTGCAGTGTTATGCCTAATACATCACATTTCAGGATTCTTAATTTTCCTATCTTGAAATTCTCATAGGCTGCCCATTGCCCATGAAAACAAACCATACATTAAAGAATTACACAATAAATATAGGTAATGAAATCTATAAGTACAAAATGCAAAAGCAATTAAATAAAAAGAAAAAAAAAACAGAATCGGTACCCATTTCTGTACATTTTGAATATACTCTGCCTCATTTTGGATGAACTTTTCGGCTTCAGAATTACTACTCCCCCAAACGCTTTGTGATACTTTTATTGTATGCACTCTTGCTTGCTGTAACTGTAAGCAACAGATCTTTGGTCTTGTTACATGTATTATATACAGGTCTACTTCAAATGAGCAAAAACCCATATATTCAAATCCAAAATTACCTAGACGAGTTTACTGAAACTGCAGAAGAATAACAATTTAAAACAGAGAATGTCACATAATCGAAAATAGGTTATTTACTTTTCATAAGTCAAAACACTACAAAAATAACAGTAATGCTGTACGTGCATACCCCGCCAGGTGGTTCTCGTGCAGATGTGGGCGTGGCGTGGCTGTTTACCCTTTTCTTGAATGTAGTGTGATCTCAGAATTGGCATGTTTAATTTGCAGGGGGTGTGGGGATGCTCTATCCCCCTGCAAAAATGTAAGACAAAATAGATTACGATCCTGGACTGTTAGGCAGTGGGTTTGATGCTAGTAAACTATTTAAAATAGTAGTTCACATTTGGTGGCAGGTTTCAATTATGTGACAGTCACTGTTTTAAATTTTTGCTCTTCTGCAGTTTCGATAAACTCGTCTCAGTAGTTTTGGATTTGAATACCCGAGTTTCCCTCATTTGAAGTAGACCCATTATATACATACATATCGCTCAGAGTTCTAATTCAGCAACTGAGTAGTGAACTAAGAAGAGTATGTTCATGAGATAAGCAGTGGCAGGATTTATGTATGAAAGTTGTACAGTAGGTAGTTAACTTTAGGGTTAGAGTTATTTCATATGCGGTGTATTATCTTAATTCTATGAGAAATGATGATTAGCTTTTTAGGCTCCAATATTTGTGTTGCTTTTCAGAATATGCATCATAATTTTACATGTAAAAACTTCATGTGTTTCGGTGTGAGCAGTTTACCTCTGTACTACAGTCAGGAATGTGAATGGATTCATCAGGCTATGCTGATTGGTAGCAATACCTAACTGCAGGTTGTGTTTATTAAATCATGTATGCAATGCAGGATGACTTTTGATCAGTGATATCCATTAAAGTCATCCTGCACTGCATACATGAATGTTATACCATTGTCCAGAATCTAATTTTATAGTTGCTGAAATTATCCTGAATGTTGTAAAAATTACAGTTATCACATTAAGAAAGGCATTTGACAGACAGAAGAATAAATTGTACCAATACTTTGCATATCAAAATATGCATTTGTGGCTTTAATTATAGCAGTCAAATTTATTTTGTTGGTTCCACATTTCATCCAAAGTAATGCTGCATGTTTTTCTAAGGACTCTGTCATTGACTGTCAACTTTGTGTAGCTACTCTTCCTTTTCACATCACACACATCATCTGCCACCCTTCAATGCAGTATTAGCTGATTCAAAAGAACTGAAATTTGTGCAACATTTTCATATATTTAAGTGGTCAATTCTCCAGTAGTCAGAAATAGGGCTTGTCATAGTACCAATAATCTCATGGTTCATTGTGTTTCCTCTGTGTTTTCCAGCCATTCTCTGATGTAATCAAAATGTGATTTAAAGTCTGGAAAGTGATTTAAACAATTATGGTGGACAAGTTTGCGTCAACAAAGTGCCAATTCTGACAAATCCCATGGTATATGAAACAATAGTTTACAGATATGTTATTAAAAATTTAATTAACTCAACTAGACAGAAATTCCTAGAACTATGCAATAGAGTCAAAAAGCTAATAAAACAGGACAAATTCCAATACTACCAGTCTGCCCTAGATTCCTCCGAACACAGCCCCAAACAATTCTGGTCCTCCATAAACTCCATCCTCCACCCAGGTAAAGTCAGTACCCCTCCTCCTAATATACCTCACTCCTCAGAAAATATTGCTACCTCATTCAACACACACTTCGCACAAACCATACTATCACTAGCTAAACAACACAACCCCCCCTCCCCTCCAACCCACACCTTCAACTACTAATCTCCCCACTGCCTTCTCTTTTTCTCCTGTACCTACCTACCTCCAACATAGAAAAACTCTTAACTAAACTTAAACCCAGCAAATTAGCAGCAGACAACCTCCCAAGTGAATACCTACAAATCGCAGCTGATGCTCTGGCCTACCCAGTATCCATCTTGATTAACCAATCTCTGTCAGAAAGTTATGTTCCCACACTGTGGAAAGTATTACATATAATTCCCCTCCACAAAGGCGGACCCTCCAGAGAACTAACCAATTACCGCCCCATAGCTATTCTCTCTCCACTCTCCAAAATACTAGAGAGATGCATACACTGTCAGGTCTCAGACTACCTCCTTACTAACAACCTCCTTTCCAGTACTCAGCATGGTTTCCAACCAAGCCATAGCACCACCAATGCCTTACTCTCCTTTACTAACACTATCCTTCAGCATAAAAACAATGGCTATCTCTCCTCTGCTACTTTCCTAGACCTATCTAAAGCATTTGACATGGTCCCACACAAACAACTTATCTCTGTCCTCAATAACCTATCCTTCTCACAATCACTCACCAACTGGTTTCAGAGTTACCTGTCTGGCCGCCAACAATCTGTTGTATGGCAGAATGACATATCTCCCCAACTACCTGTCTCCATAGGGGTTCCCCAAGGATCCATCCTTGGACCCCTACTCTTCTCTGTTTTCACAAATAATCTAGCCTCTGCCACCAAACATGGCACACTCATACAATACGCAGATGACTCAACCATCATCTGCTCAGTCAGGTCCCTACCAAAACTGCAAAAAGTCACCCAGGAAGCCTTTTCCTCTGTTGAAACTTGGTTATCCGATGTCCAATTAATACTCAACCCAAACAAAACTAAACTACTCATCTTCAAACCTACCAAACAAACTCAAAACAACTCTCACTTTAACATTACAGGAAAAGACAACACCACTATATACCCAACTGAACACATCAAATTGCTAGGAGTGGGAAATATACAATTAACTAAAATTTGACATTCACATATCCATGACCATAAAAAAGTCCACAAAAAACTAGGAGCGTTATACAGAAATAAGCATCTTCTCACCAAAGCAGCAAAGATTTCAATAGCAAATTCCCACCTTATCTCCACCCTACTTTATGCCTCTCCGATATATACCAACCTAAGGCAATGCGATCTAAGCAAGCTAGAGACCTGCTACAACAAAATTGCCAAATTCGCCACAGGGGCATCCTACCGTAGTCACCACTGTCTCTCACTTGCTGAACTGGGCTGGCTTGAACTCCCTCACCTCCTTCAATGGTATCAACTCTCACTTGCCCACAAACTAGTAAACCATCCACTAAATGTCCCATCCCTCCAGAATCTACTCCAACCCTATCGCACCACCAGACCACTAAGATTCAGCAAAAAAAATCACTTCATAGGTTCATAGGTTCATACTAGGCTATCTGCCCTAGGGCATTTATAAGCCTAGCCAGAGTGTGTTTGGCTTTCGCCACCCATTTTAAATAAATTTTGCTATGCCCTTTTTCAAGGTTAGTATACTGTGCCTCTGTCTAACAGTGACACAGAAGTGATACCTGGGGTAAAACTTGCAGATCACTAAAGCCAATAACTCTGCTGGTGAAGCACTATTCTCTTGCACCATAGCTAAATTATGGAACTCCCTCCCACCCACAATTACCTCTGTACCATCATGCACCCACTTCAAAACTTTACTAAAAGCGCACCTAAAAACATGCTGGCTATGCCCTTGCAACTCCCACTCTAATATCACCCACCCCATCCAACCACTACCTTTCTTTCCACTCCACTAACTACCTTGATTATAGCAAGCTCAGATGCTCATAAACCTAGTACTTATACAGCAGGAACTTCTTATTTTAACATTTGTTAATGTCTGTTATGTACTTCACAGATAAAGATTCTAGTTTAGTGATGTACTATGTTCTTCATCTGTAAATATGTTGTAAGTAATTGCTATGTAAATTGTTAATCACTATGTAATCCAATGTAACTACTGTCTGTTTATTTTAACTGTGGAGCTTTTCTCCCCGGGCCTCCGCTGCAAATGGACCTACGTCCAGTCGGACACTCCCGGTCAACAAATATAAATAAATAAATAAATACAATTCAAAAATAGTACATGATTTGAGCACATTTATATTTGGCTAATAATAGGAATAACATATGCTAAATACTCCTTAATAAAAGTACCTGTGCCTTTTTATAAGCAAATATGTTGATAATATTTAGTATGCATGTCCATATTTCAGTAACTGCAGACTCAAAAAGTGCACCAAAATTCAGTAGTATACTTGAGTATAGGATATTTGTTACTCTGAATATTTTCATTAGATAAAAACTAATCAATAAATAATACTCACTGTGGATGTGGGATAAGGTTTTGCAGGAGTTGTTGAAGGAATTGTACGAGATGTTGCCCTAGTGGTTGCACGAGTTGTCTTACGAGTTGTTGTACGAGTTGTTGTGCGAATTGTTTTCTGAGTTGTGGAAAGAACCATAGACCCAGAAGTACAGAGGCCATTCTTGCACACCTGACCAACTGTGCAGTCTTGGTCTTTTTTGCAACCTGTGTATGAAAAATGTGGTAATAATATGCTCCAATTCAAAATCTTGGAAGGAATGCTTTAGAATTACAGCACAACCCACAGCAAAAATGTTCTTATCTAAGTATCACTTTCAAATCACATTTAGATTAGGTTTTCTTTTCCGAGTATCGCAATTTCATTGTAAACAAAATGAGGTGTAGAAAGTATTTATTTGTGGTTCTACTGAGTGCTTTATGTGTACTAGTTGCAAACGATGCTTTATTATCATATCTGACCAGCAAAATTCATTTTATGTGCATTAAATCCATTTTACATCATAGAAAAATAAACAGAGCAGGTATAGCTTTTGACCTACTTTGCCAAGACTAGCATATTTAATTATACTGCTAACAAAACAAATACACAAAATAAAGATGAAAAATTACAGAATAATATAGCTTAGCTCTGATTTCAGAAATAGACTGGAAAATGAAAGGACCAAACTTGTATATATAATGCAAAATAAGCAAGCTAATAAAGCACTCTGTAAGCCTTTATTGTAACAGTAAACATTGCTTATGCTTCAGTGTGATCCGTTAGCAGAACTTTAAAGAGCATATCTTACTTAACAAAAATCAAATAACTTAGTGCAGTTTGGTATCAGACCTAAAGCTACATTTTCATTTCAATGGCTATAATGTGTCCATGTACACTTGTTTGCAAGACACAACCACATATACTTACATGCGTGATGCTGTTTAGTGATTTATTCAAGTTTAAGTTTTTGTGGGTCTAGATTAGATCATCAAACTTTCAAAAGTTTGAGTGTCATATGGTCAACACCATATGATTGAACTTTTGACAGTTCGAACGTTTTAATGGAGATCTCCGTACAGCGCAGAATGGGAAGATTTCCCTTTTCTGCACTGTAGTGTGATCTCGGATTTGGTATATTTAAAGAGCAGAGGGTGTGAGGGGCACAGCCCCCCATGTGAGGAATGCGGTGGGGGGGGGGCTTACCCCCATGCTTAAAATGTTCAGGTAGGTTATTTGTTTAGTTTATTTTTTTTATTATATGTTTGAACTTTTAAAAGTTCGACCATATGGTGTCGACCATTTGACAGTCAAACTTTTGAAAGTTCAATTATCTAATATCGACCCACTTTTTGTAAACTCAAGAACTTTAAAAGTCAAGGCCATTCCAGCCAAAACTGCTTCTATACATTCTTACAAAGTCATATCCAGCACCTCAGGAATACTGCCTTTCCATTTAAGACATTGCTACCACTTATATTTTATCCTTAGTATTTCCTATATCAGTGTCTTCTTTAGATAGTCTTTCCCGGAATCAGAGTCTTCTGTAGACACTGCTATTTTGTAATAATGTTTCCAAAGTATTTGCATTTTAGTTTTAGCATAAATCATGCAATGAATTGCTTGGGTTTATTTCCTTAAGTAGTGACTAAATTATCTTCCTACAGTCCAAACAAATTCTCCAAATTTTTCTCCAATGCCACTGTTCAAAAGCATTATTTCTCCAGTACATAGTTGCACTTATAGATCAATTATCATGGCCATATGTTAATCCTGGGAAAACACAACATTAATTGTATGTAACCTTGCAGACAATGTGAAACCTTTGATCTTTATTATCTTATCCAGATTTTTAAAAGATTTTCTCTTTTGAAGCACGTGCCTTCTTAATTTCATAGCTGTGGCCGCCATCCACAGAGATATTCAGCCCAAAGAAAATAAACCCTGTCACTGTCTTCACTTTTTCCCCATTGAGTTGCAGATATTTCACAGAAATGGGTTATATAATTGCAACAAATCTGATGCTGAGCAGCAGGCCAGCTTTTGTGCTTTCTACATACACATTATTCAATAATCTTTTCAGCTCCTCCTCACTTTCAGCCATGATGATTGCATAATTTGAAGTTATAAATATTTCTACTGGCAATTTTGTTTTTAGCATCTGATTAATTTAATTCATTATTTTGTGTTCTATATTCATCATAAAAATGAAATGCAAAGGATATGTACGGTAAACTATACAGACTTTTTCATAGTCCTTTCTTGATCAAGAACCAGACAGTTATGCTGCATTCATTTTAATTGTTGTCTGTTTGCTTGCTTAAAAGTTCCTCTGCAGTCAAGTGAGCTGATCTAGTATCTTCATTTCTCTGAGCACTTGTTACATTTTGCTATATTCTACATAACTGAAGGTTTTAGATTAGTCAATAAAGAAGAAGTCCTCTGACCATGACCTGAGACCTCTAGGGTGGCAGTTCCCAAAGTCCTGATGCACACAACACCAAAACACAAGCCATTGCCTGCCGACTTGCTTTAGCCTAGGTGAGGCAATGCCTCCTCTCATTCCACTCCCCAGGCTTCTCCTGCCTCCCTGTTTCAATTAGTTGAGTCATTCACATCCTTTTTTGCAGACTAAACCAAACCTGGATATTCACAAAATGTCTGGGACTCCTCCTAAAAACAGAAGACTGAACATTGACTCCAAAGCGGATGAACTAGCATATTTGAATTAGAAACCATCTTTAGAAAAATATGACTATATTTTACATATTATATATATGAATATATATAATAATATATCCACCAGAAGATTTCTCCTTTGGAGATACAGTTCACTGGGTGAAGAATAGTTTTCAGAGGGAAATTAACAGTATTGTGAAGCCCACTTACAAAGAGTATATATGGGCTTACCAGAATCTACAAGTTTAACTATTTCTCCTGAGTTAGATGTCCTGGAGGATGCTGCTTTGGAAACTAGATCCCTTCAAACTGCTCTTATCAAGCCTAACCTATTACTGCAGAATCAAGGATTCACATAAGTACCTTCATAGCAGCCCATTGGTTGTTCCAGATGTGGTATCCCTGCATCCCAGAAAGAGAACATTTCAGATTGAAGAATGAACTATGTTCCCAGTGACAAAGTGAGCAGATCACTTGACAGTTATGGGGAAAAGTATACCCCTATGCAACCTTTTCCTTCAGGGGCTTAAACTGGTAGTCCTACTTGCTTTTCTACTAGCAAACGTTGCTCAAGAAGATGAAGGCTAAGGCAGAAGGCATTCAAGATAACGATCTAAAGCAAATTATGGTGAATCTATGTGACCTCTCTTTTCAGGTTGCCAAGTGTTCTAAGAAATCTGGCTATGAAGCTGTGGCCACATCATGCAGCACAACAGTTATAGGTCAGTGATAAGAGGCATGTTGGTTTGAGGACTATGCCCCTGCCAGGGAATGTTAAGACAGAGATTCTAATTGCCCCACTGAATAAGGATCTCATCTTTGGACACTCTGTTGTGGAGCTTTATAAAAATAGTGGAAAAAGGCAAGGGCTATCCAATCTGTAAGAGAAGTCTTTCAGGCTCAAATTCCTGGATATAACAGGAATTTTCTAGCAAAAACTTGGTCCACTCAGACTAAACAAAACAATTTTAAGAGTGGCAAAGGATAGAAGGGAACATTTCAGAAAGAATGACAAGCTAGCTCCAAAGGCAAGCCCAGGGCTCCTTAGGGCCAAGACACCAAGAATGGAGAGCTGTGATTCTTCTAGGCTTACTCCTCCAATATCCTCCCTAAGCCCATGCCAACCATTTCTGGTCTTCCTAACAACTCTGTTTGCTCACTCAGAAAAAGTTGGATAGCACATGTGTTTCTCTGTAAAAAATTGGTAAGGGGTTAACTGAGACCATTGGGTATTAAATATTATTTGAAAACATTTCAAATTGCAATTCCCAGAAGTTGCAACAGTGGGAGATCATTTCCAGTTCACACACATTTACCCTTTGGCTTGTTTAGTGCACTCAAAGTATTTACAAAATGTGAGGCTCAAGTGATTGCATATTATAGATGAATGGTGTCCAAATTTACCCCAGTCTGGAGAATGCTTGATCTTGACAGAGTCTCAAGAAGGAATTCTGAAAGCTTTACACTTCACTATGACTTTGTTCAGGATCCTGGGGCTAGCAGTCAATAAAAAAATGTCTTGCCTGAACCCATCAAAATATTTTCTTGGGGCACCTGCCTGGAAACCACCTAGAGCTTTTCCTTCCACAGGAGAAGGTAGTTTGGTTAACTATATAATTCAGAAGCATTCTGCAGAAAACAAAAATCTCTACAAGGGAATTCCTTATGATGCTGCTCTTCATGGCATCTCATATCACAATGATGCCCTTTACTTGCCAACACATGAGGAAGCTCTGATGGTGCCTAAGAAAAAGATGGTATCGGCATACCTATCCTTTGGAAAACAAAATCTGTAAACTTTCCTTCATCAGAAGGGAGATTTCAAAGTGAATTCAGCAATGTGCTTAGAATCAGTGAATGGCCTTCAGGGTAACTTTACCTACAACAATTCTAAGCAAGAAGTCCTTAAACCTGGCCTGACGGAGGAGTCATACAGGAGTACTTCAAGTCCAGGGTACTTGGAAGAGCAAAATGAAGAAAAACACATACACATAAAAGAAATGATGGAGGAAACTATGCTCTAAAAGCCTTTACTTCTACCCCAAAACAGGCGGTCACTCAGATGAAGGCAGACAGTGCAGCTCTCATGTAATTCATTACCAGGATGAGCACATTCATAGATACCAAAATGAAAAAAAGACGCCAATACAGGAGTCCGCCAAAATTGTTGAAGTATGTCGACCACAATGTAAGGGCAACTGGCAATGAGACACCAGACCCGTAGAAAGTACTATTCAAGGCAAATACAAGGCACGTTGCAAGAAAATTAAAATAAAATTGGTTTTATTACCAACAAGCGAACAGCAGAAAGCACATCAACTGACTAAGCGCTTTCACCAGGTAAACTGGCTTCATCAGAGTCACAATAACCCACACAGCTTACTACTAATAAATACTGCTCAATAAAACAACATTAATTAATCAATAATTCAATTAACCACACTTCCTGTAATGTCAACCATATTTCTTGCAGTACTGAAACCTTATATTCCAAATATTCAATAACCATTCAATTGAACAGCAACAAATAAATAAACATTTCAGTTACAAAATAAAACAATGATCATTAAAACTGTGTAAATGAATGTAAATATAATAACATTCCCTTAATATAATCTACAAGTGAATAAATATACATACTAAAAATTCATTTAATAAGAAAAAAATATGTGTATGTATTAATTAGTGTTAAGAAACTGTCCTAACACAATATGTATTACTAAATCATATAAAACTTGCCCTATATTTCAACAAGGGTTTTAAAGAGATGTTCTCGTTGATCCCAGGTAATCTAGTGGCATTTAATCTGATTTGCCACTCCATCTCACGGAGTGCCACATAGTTACTTATGTCACCTTGATAGTCAGAAAAAACCTTGTCCACTATAAAAAATAAGAACTTCTTGAACCCAGGACATCCTCTAGAATGTAAAAAAAGTGCATTGTGTTCATCCCCTCTTTTAATTGAACCACAATGTTCCCGTATTCTTTCTTTCAAGCTTCTTGTTGTCATGCCGACGTAAAATGCGTCGCATGACATACAAGTAGCCACATAAATACAGTTTTTAGTTAAACAATTACACATGCCAGGACAAGCAATGGTTCGTTCAAAACCAGTAATGGTGAGGTAAGATCCTACAGCAATGTACCTGCACCATTTGCAACATCCACATTTATTCATAAAGGACCGTCTACTATCCCTCAATTTCCTCTCTAAAATGTCCTTTAAATTGGAACCCCTACTGTAAACAATAATAGGGGAATCACCCAATGTGTTCTTTGTCTCCTTACTCAAAAAATGTTCCCATATCCCCTTCAAACTTGAGCAAATGTCTAAAGAAATATCATTGTATTTCAAAATGAATTTAGGGTTGCACCTAATGTTGTTCCCTTCTGTCAAGATCTTGTTTTTATTATTCGTGTCACAAGTCTCAAATCCTCTTGCTTTCAGAATCGGGACATACCTACTCCTCCTCTTCTTGTATATTTCACGCTTGACTTTAATTAACAAGTCTAAAGGGTAGCCCCTTTCCAAAAATAAACCAATGAGAATATAAATTTCTTGTTTAAACTCAGTATCGTCACTAATTAATCTTGACAAACGGACCATTTGACCCTTCACAAGTCCCCTCCTTTGGTGTAAGGGGTGACAACTTCTGAAGTGTAACAATGAGTTTGCATAACTGGGTTTCCTATAGATATTACTTTCAAATCCCAAGTCATTTTTAGAAATCCTGATGTCCAAAAAATTGTGTACTCATAACTCCAATTGTATGTAAATTTCAAAAATTCCGAAGTTGTGTTCAAATATGCCATGAACTCAATGGCACTGTTTTCATCCCCCCGCCAAAGGATGAGTAAATCATCCAAAAACCTGTTGTACAGGAGAATGTTTTCAGTGTAACCAGAATTAAATATATTCTCTTTCTCCCATGCTAAAAGCACTAAATTTGCAAAAACTGGGGCACACCGTGCTCCCATTGCTACCCCAGTTTGTTGCCTAAATAGTTCGCCTTCAAACATCAAAAAATTATTCTCCAAAACCAGTTCCATTAATTCATGACAGATTTCCAATTTACTCAAATCAAAGCTTGGACTAGAAAACAAACTGTCATAAAACAGGTTTAAACCTGCCTGGTGGGGGATGACTGAAAACAAATTAATGACATCTATGGTTAAAAACCCAAAACTACCCATGTTTTCTATGTCCACCGAACCTAGTCTCTCCAAACAATGCCACGAGTCCTTCAAAATGTGGCTTGCATCCACTAAAGCCCGCTTACAATGTAGGTCAACATATGAAGCCAACGGTTCTGTCTTTGAACCTTTCGCAGAGACTATAGGACGAAACTGCAAACGGTCTGTGCCCTTGTGAACCTTAGGTATGCCAAAAAATTTTGGCATCCTAGGAAATCTTACTAAAAGGTAGTCATACTCTACCTCTGTAATGGCACCTTGATGTAAACTGTCCAAAAGATACAAATCAATCCTTCTATAGGCTACATTGACCTCATGTTTAGAGACTCTACTATATGTATCAACATCACTCAGTAGTTCCATCATTTGACCTATATAGTCTATGTTGTACATAATCACCATCCCCCCACCCTTGTCAGGTCTCATACATCTGTATTGTCCCGAGTTAACGAACTCATGAAGTATGTTCCTTTCCTCCAGTGTTAAATTGTCGTTGTGTCCTTTCCTTTGTCCACAAATCTTCCTAAATTCATATTCTACGCCAATCTTGTTATGGCACTGTGGGAGCGTTCATTTCTTCCATTTTTAATTGATAAATATCACATTTTGTTCCATTGTCATTTTATTGATGACCTGTTTTTTATTCTAGACTTTAAAGAGTTATCCATTGATTCCTTTTTAAAGGACATTAATTCTTGTAGCACATATTTGAAGTTTGTTATAGGTGATTATGGTATTAATATTAATTTTTTGGACGTTAATCTTAAATGGGATTTTGAAGAGAAAAAGTTACATAGTTGTATCTATAGAAAGAAAACTTTCAATAATGGGTACCTCCACTATAAAAGTGGACATCCCAAACATGTTATTTCTAACATTCCAAAAGGGCAGTTTATAAGGGCTAGTCGTATGACATCGAAAGACAGTGATGTTTTTCAAGAATTTTGTTTTATTATTTTTTTGTTCTTTAGTCGGGGTTATCCTAAAGAAGATTTATTACACATGGCAACTGATATATACAACAAACGAATGAGTTTATATCCTCCTATTTTAAGTGTATGTTTGAACAATGTAGTGAACAAGGAAATTAGTAATGATAATACCTTTGGTTCCAGAATTGTGTGTTCACTTGGGATGAATTCTGACAATCAGTACATACAGGATATTATTTCTAAAAACTGGCGTATCATCAAGGGTAATGCTGAAATGTTTGATTCGTTAGGTTGTGGACCTTCTTTTGTATTTCGAAATGATTATAACTTAAAAAAGATTTTTGAAAGAGGCAACAACATTTCCCACAGTGTTCCATTCAGTAGTAAAAGGGGAATGAATTGTTGCCATGATTGTAGTATGTGTAGGTTCATACTGACTGGACCATATATATCAGTTGGTAACTTTGATAGAACTTTTTCTGTTCCTGGATTTGTCAACTGTCGTTCATCTGGTGTGGTTTATATTGCCTTGTGTTCATCATGCACCGCCTTTTATGTGGGCATGACGACCAGGCAATTGAAAACCAGAATAAGGGAACATTTGTATAGTATCAAAACTAAAGACGATAAAAATGCCCTTTTTAAACACAGTTTGGTTTGTCAGACTTTCAATAAATTTTTATTTTCAGTTTTGGAAGTCTGTAGGAAAGATAAAAGGGAGGGGGACTTTAAAAATTTCCTGCTACAAAGGGAGACATATTGGCAGATCAAACTGAGGTCTGACCATCCCCCAGGTCTCAACGAGACCATCAATGTCAAATGCTTCCTTAAATATAGGAAATTAAAGGTCAATAAATGTGAAGATTTAGTTTGTTTACACATTATTTGAAAAGGTTTATTACAAAAATATTCTTTTAAAATTTGTAGTTAATTGTTTTTGTGACATCATTGATTGTTTTTAATTAATTACCATAGTGATGTTTTGCCTATTTAAACTCTGTTTGTGTTAGTAAGTGTTATTCTGAGGAAGTCTACGGACGAAAGTGGAAAATTAAAAAAGTTTACGCTATTTCTTGTCGTGGATTCATTTGCAGGTGCCTTTGCCTTGTCGTTGTTTTACTGGTTTTCGTTCTGCTTTTTATTAGTTTGTGCTTTATATGGCTGAGGCGGCTGAAGATCCACTTATGAATCTCAGTATTCATTCTACACCTTCATCTGAGAACATCAATTTGAGTGCCTTGTTGATTAGCACTTTAACGGACATTAAGAGCTCACTGCAGTACCTGGTTTCCAAGGCCAATTCAACTGAACCAACTACAAAGACCTCTAGTCCTGTTGGGTCTTTTCGTGAATTGGACACAGTTATTTGTTTGGATAATCAACTACCGGCAGGAAAAGATTTGGGTTTTACTCCACCGCGCACGATTGGTCGAACGACATTGAGTTATTTTTTCGACCGTGCTGACAACCCGTTTGGGTCTTTTGGTAATGTCGACGGATTTAAGAAACTGCCATTGCACCGGGACTTCCAGGACAAGCGGGAACAGTTATTGAAACTCCTTAAAAGGTACAATGCCATACATTTGGAAAACTGTTATTTTTCTAGGTGTCTTGAGTTGCATATTGTTCCGAAAGGGCTACGCTTTTTTAAGTGCCCTAACGGAGTTACATCCAGTGATCCGTTTTTTGAGATTTTGACCGGCTTTTTTAATGAGGCCGGTCTACAGTTTCTCAAGCTCCTAATTGATAATAACTTGGTTAAATTGCAGGTTTTAAAGGAGGAAATAACTAAATCAGAGTTATTTTTCAAGGAATCGTTAGACGACAAAGGTTTTGGTGAATTTTTTGACTCTATCATTAAGGAGTTAAAACATTCTTCAGTGGACAACGTCAACCGGAAACATGGCAAACTACTCCGGGACATTAGTGCCTATGAAAATAATTCAGCTTATCTGTCTTATGTTAGTTCTAATAAGTCTCAAAAAGGTTTTAATGGCTTGAAACAGACTTTTTCAAAGTCTAATAATAACTGGGACAGAAAGCTAGTTTCAAATAAGGAAGGTTTGGTTGCTTTGAATGTAGCCGAACACCCTCAAGACATCGGAACAAAGCTAGTTCCTAATTCTGTTACCGTTAATGGTAACCATAACACTAACCTTGGTCAGAATGATGTCGAGTGTATTACTTCAGTTTCAGAATCAAAATCTACTTCTCAAACAGATAGTAATTTTTTAAATGCTATTGACAATAACATCGTTGTCAAACCAAAACAAACTACCAATTCTGGTGCAGCCTCTGCTAAAGCAGCGGCGCCTTCTTCTTTTGTCAACAAGAAGAATCAAGCCTCTGTAAAAACTGTGCTAACCCGAAGCCGAACTTTTCTGAGTTCGCAGTCATCGGGGAACGAAACCTAGAACTAAGTAGCAGTTTTTTTAGTGTTATTAATTTGACTGACTTTGTTTTTACATCTGATGAGATGAACATTTTGAAGTTAGGGCTTAATTTTGTACCACGGTCTAGAGCCAATTATGTAAAGACCGTGATAGACATCAAACAGTATGTTAGGAAATTGAATCTGCATTATTTATTGCATGATATAGCTCATTTTGATAGGGTTTTCGTTAAACCTTCCACTTTTTGTCCTAATTTAAACCATACAATGAAGATTTTTGAGGAGAATTGTCTGCAAGATGTTGAACATTTATTAGCTTGTAGCCAAAAATGTGAACAAAATTTAACTAAAGCTGAAGTTAAAGCTTTAAATAATTTACAACTCATGTGCAGTAAAGTTAGATTTATGAAGAGTGACAAGGGTAACAACATCGTTGTTATGAATCAAAGTGATTACACTGAGAGTATTTTGAAACTTTTAAATAACACTGAAGAATATGAGACCATTCCCCTTTTTGACATTCATAAACGTCAAAGCTTTATATATTCTTATCTATATGAAGCACTAATGGAGAGAGATATTAGTCCGGAACTTTATGACTTTTGTGTTATTGACCAGCCACGCATTGGTGTTATTTTCGGGATTCCGAAAACCCATAAATCCCTTGTTAATCCACCTTTTAGACCTATTGTTTCATCTCCTCATTGTGTTACAGAAGGGTTGTCTTTGGTTATCGACGCCCTGTTAGGCCCTGTCATTAGTAATGAAACTTCCTTTTTACGTGACTCATGGCACTTTTTGACTAAAATTAACCAGTTTGTTATTGACAATGGTTTTGACCCTGATAGGTTTGTCATGTTAACGATTGACGTTGTGTCCTTATATACTCTTATTCCTCAAGAAGAGGGCATTGAGGCTGTTAGAAGTTTTCTAACCAACTTTTATTCTGGTTTTTCAAAGAATACTATTTCTTTGATTTGTAGATTCCTTGAAATTATTTTAGAAAATAATTTGTTTGTGTTTGACCAAGTTTATTACCGACAGAAGAGAGGCGTAGCAATGGGGTCTTCAGCAGCCCCTGCCTACGCCAATCTTGTTATGGCACTGTGGGAGCGTTCATTTCTTCCATTTTTAATTGATAAATATCACATTTTGTTCCATTGTCGTTTTATTGATGACCTGTTTTTTATTCTAGACTTTAAAGAGTTATCCATTGATTCCTTTTTAAAGGACATTAATTCTTGTAGCACATATTTGAAGTTTGTTATAGGTGATTATGGTATTAATATTAATTTTTTGGACGTTAATCTTAAATGGGATTTTGAAGAGAAAAAGTTACATAGTTGTATCTATAGAAAGAAAACTTTCAATAATGGGTACCTCCACTATAAAAGTGGACATCCCAAACATGTTATTTCTAACATTCCAAAAGGGCAGTTTATAAGGGCTAGTCGTATGACATCGAAAGGCAGTGATGTTTTTCAAGAATTTTGTTTTATTATTTTTTTGTTCTTTAGTCGGGGTTATCCTAAAGAAGATTTATTACACATGGCAACTGATATATACAACAAACGAATGAGTTTATATCCTCCTATTTTAAGTGTATGTTTGAACAATGTAGTGAACAAGGAAATTAGTAATGATAATACCTTTGGTTCCAGAACTGTGTGTTCACTTGGGATGAATTCTGACAATCAGTACATACAGGATATTATTTCTAAAAACTGGCGTATCATCAAGGGTAATGCTGAAATGTTTGATTCGTTAGGTTGTGGACCTTCTTTTGTATTTCGAAATGATTATAACTTAAAAAAGATTTTTGAAAGAGGCAACAACATTTCCCACAGTGTTCCATTCAGTAGTAAAAGGGGAATGAATTGTTGCCATGATTGTAGTATGTGTAGGTTCATACTGACTGGACCATATATATCAGTTGGTAACTTTGATAGAACTTTTTCTGTTCCTGGATTTGTCAACTGTCGTTCATCTGGTGTGGTTTATATTGCCTTGTGTTCATCATGCACCGCCTTTTATGTGGGCATGACGACCAGGCAATTGAAAACCAGAATAAGGGAACATTTGTATAGTATCAAAACTAAAGACGAAAAAAATGCCCTTTTTAAACACAGTTTGGTTTGTCAGACTTTCAATAAATTTTTATTTTCAGTTTTGGAAGTCTGTAGGAAAGATAAAAGGGAGGGACTTTAAAAATTTCCTGCTACAAAGGGAGACATATTGGCAGATCAAACTGAGGTCTGACCG